>NW_020528253.1:0-42104 GCF_003368295.1 Carassius auratus | reverse complement strand
ACTGTTGGTTACGAGGGTGGTGGCTCAGCTGGCGTGCGTGGAGCCAGACCTCTGATCAGCAGAGATCTGGATGACACTAAGCTGAGGAAGTCTCTATCTCTGCTGGGTCCGGAGGGCAGGCCCGGACGCCTCTACACACAGAGCCCTGGGAGGAGCTACATGGCCAAACAGCCAGGTCAAGAGCCCAGCCCGGCCACAGAGACCATCCCAGAGACAGTAGTCAGCCGAGAGTTCCCACGGTGGGTTCAGAGCACAGAACCCCTGTATTTCTTCAGCAACATGCAAATCCCCCAGAGCGATGGGTCTGTGCTGGTCCAGGCCAAGCTCACCTGGACTCTGAATCCACAGCTGGATAATGATGCCCTGTTTAGCTGCGAGGTCTCCACCCGGCTCTCTCCATGCCTATGCAGACTGAGGTCACACTGGGTATGTATTGCTTTTGTTGGCTGTAACATTTGATGCAGATCAATAGGTCAGTGTAAAAGCTTTGTTTTTGACCTTCAACTTAATTATTCACCTCCGCTCGTCTGATCACAGGTGAGTCCTTTTACATCCCAAGCTGACAGATGCAGTGAGACCAACACTGGTTTCTATTTGTTGCTTAATTGTGTTACAGGCAAGCAGATTGTAGTTACTAATGCAGAATGCAAAATCTCCCCATGATTGACAGGCCAATTCATTGAGCTGTCTGCGCAGTAGATTGAGCTAACTTAACCACGTCATTGAAAGAGTCAACCTGAATTAAAGAAATCAAGCATAAAGGGGAATTTTGCAGTGTTCTCAAAGACAGCATTGTTGCTGGATCTCACTATTGCAATTCACAGAAAATCCTAAAAAAGTCTACCTTCTGCTCATTATGACGCTAAATCAATGATATGCCAAATGTTTTGTTGTGTTTCGTATTTGTGTCAGTAAAATAGGCTTGTTGCGTTCACTTGTTTATAAGTAATGAAAGTCGTGGCGCAACAATGCCAAATAATGGGATCCTGGCATACCTTTGTATTTTCATGGATGAGAGGCTTTTTTTTTTTTTTTTTTTTTTGGCTTTTTTGCTTTTAAAGCTACAACAAAGATGGCCTGACGATCCCATTATCACTTCAAAGGCAGCACTCACTTGTAGTCTCTGCTATCAGCCCTCAGAAAGAGGCAAGTGATGAGACGCAAGACAAGATAAACAGAGACATTTCTCTCACTTAGTGCAGGAGCAGTGCAGAAAAAGATGAAGAAAGGACAAAAAACAGCGATAAGACGAAGAAAGTGTGGATGATCTAGAAGTTGATGCGGTTTCCATTCAATATTTCTCTCTCGTTCTCATTCTCACTCACTCATTCTCCAGCATGATCTCCCTCTGTGCATTTCATGGCTGCTCAGACAGAAATCACAATCCTATCGCAAGAGTATCTGCTTGTTTTGCAAACGTTTAGCATGAGAGAGAGAGATGTGATTTCATTTTTTCACTGAAGCATAGTTCCCTGGTGTTTATAAAATAATCATTGCAACCAATGGAAAGAAAGACAGCAGAGTAAACTTTCATCATATATAGCCACGATATACCAAAATGAATCATGGGATGCAGTGCATGAGGAATTGGTTTGTGCTAAATGACATAGACAGATCCCTTAGTGAATAAAATAGAGTACTGTGCGATGACAGAACTATGTCAGCCGGGAGAGAATTTTATACTGCAGTATGTGTATTCATACATCTCTCAGTTAGCAGGACTGCTTAATGTTATTTACCCATAATAATGATTCATAGGGAAATATATATTGAGGGAAGTATACCAAAGCCAGTCAAGATGATGAAGAACATGTTTTTAAAGGGGCATAATGCATAGTGGTGTTACATTTTTAGTTTCCAATCAACATCATAACATTTTAACAATATTCTTTTACAATTTCAGAATTGTTTGTTTTATAAAATCAGTTTACCATTTGTGAATCTTTTTTGTACTCTAACTCCTAGTGTTATGTATTTTTTTTTTTTTAGTTTTGATGCATCCATTGAATTACATATAATAAAATAAGAAAATATTTTTTAGTTTTTACTTTAACTTTAGTAAATTCACTGCATTTGTAGTAGGCCTTACAGTTTACATTTTCCGTGAAAATGTTCTGTGTAAATTTAACAAATGATGATGTCAACATCAAATCAGTTATATATGTGTGTGTGTGTGTGCGTGTGTGTGTGTGTGTCTTGAGAGCAGGAATGTTTGCATCTGAAGCTGCTCTAGGAAAGCAAGGTTTTGTATCATTGATTGCACTGTAGTGAGAGAAGTAAGTTTGCTGGAGTGCAGGCCTAGAGAAGTCTTGCTAACTCTTGTATATTTTAACAAGGCCTTCAATCCATTAATTTAACAGCATCTCTGTTACTTAAGAAATGAAGACAGCAAGCACTATTTCGGCTTCTCTTTGTTCTTTCTCACAGAATACAAAACAAAAATGTGCAGTTGTTGTTTTTAATTGAATCGCACTAAAATGTAAAAACATTAACAAACCTAGCTTGAGCTTGGCACAGCCCCAAGTGATAACAGTTAGCTCATATGTGAAGAAATGCTTGCATATGCATGACAATTGGTGTATTTGTTTCCTTTGTTCTTTGCTTAGCATGTGCAAAACAGCCATTTTTGAAGTCAGAATTAAATCCTATAAATGTGTGTGTGTGTGTGTAATTTATTCATGTAATGACAAAGCTGATTTTTTCAGCAGCCATAACTTTAGGAGATAAGACTGGAATATATTATTGTATGTATGCAGTTGCTCTAGTAGGTTTCATTCCAGTTGCTATCATGACACCACCAGTACAGGTGATCCACTAGGTCAGAAAATTAATCACTAGGTGATCCACTAGGTCAGAAAATTAATCACTAGGTGATCCACTAGGTCAGAAAATTAATCACTAGCCATAGGAGCATTTACAAGTCATAAATCTTTAACATGAGACAGAAACATCTCGACAGTGACTCACATTTGTATTACATTCACTGAATATTCATGAGGTGAGACTCTAAATGGATGCGGTTGGTCCGTGGAGGCGGTGTTCTCTGAATGCTGTCCTCACCTCAGAGCATCACGGCTGGGCTTGTTGCCCTGACTTGGCTGTCTATTAGTCATATCCAAATATGCAGTGATTCAGTCAGTGCCTCTCCATAATTAAAGCTGAGCCAGGCTCAACAGTGAGGATTTGCATGGGTGAAGGTGCTACTGATTCAGCAAAACACAGAAGGGGAATGAGTTATATTCTCCCATCCAGAGGATAGATGATCTATGCCTGCACGCCAAGTTCCTCTACCCAATAGACTGATAATAAGTACGCAGATGTTTGTTGTGGGTTGTGTGTGGGAGTGTGAATTAATCTGTGTGCATTCAAACAACCGTATTTCTCTGTCAGGGTTATTAATGGCTTGGAGGTTCGGTGGACCATAAGAAGTAGAAGAAAAGTTGGCAAGTTTCGGTCAAACAAGTTTGAAAGGAAAGCCAGGGACTTATACATCCTTTGTTGGTCCTGAAAGAACATGTGTATTAGCAAGCATAAGTAAACCTAATGGTAGATTTTGGTACCAGTGTAAGAATGGTGATCCAGGAACAAGTTGTATTTGGGTAAATTACATTAAGCCCAGGGTCAAAAAGTTGGGAAAAGGCCATGTTTGCCACTGTGTGGCATCCCCTCTCTTTTTTATAAAAGTGTGCAAACGTCTGGGGAATGAGCAGACAAGTTGCTCAGATTAGAGAATGATGTCCCATTCTTGTCTAATACAGGCTTCTAGTTGCTCACCTGTCTTAGGTCTTCTTTGTCGCATCTTCCTCTTGATGCCCCAATTATTTCTATGGGTGAAAGTTCTGGACTGCAGGCTGGCCATTTCAGTACCCGGATCCTTCCTCTTTGCAGCCATGATGTTGTAATTGATGCAGTATGTGGTCTGGCATTGTCATGTTGGAAAATGCAAGGTCTTCCCTGAAAGAGACGACATCTGGATGGAAGCATATGTTGTTGTAGAACTTGGACATATCTTTCAGCATTGATGGTGCCTTTCCAGATGTGTAAGCTACCAATGCCACACGCACTCATGCAACCCCATACCATTAGAGATGAGGCTTCTTACAACTTTGGTTGTCCTTGTCCTCTTTAGTCCAGATGAAATGGTGTCCCAGTTTTCCAAAAAGAACTTCAAATTTTGATTCCTCTGACCACAGAACAGTTGTCCACTTTGCCACAGTCCATTTTAAATGAGCCTTGGACCAGAGAAAACGCCTGCACTTCTGGATCATGTTAAGATATGGCTTCTATAGAGTTGAACTCCTATAGAGATTTAGCCGGCAACGGTGAATGGCACGGTGGATTGTGTTCACTGACAGTGTTTTCTGGAAGTATTTCTGGGCCCATGTTGTGATTTCCATTACAGTAGCATTCCTGTATGTGATGTAGTGCCGTCTAAGGGCCCGAAGATCACAGGCATCCAGTATGCTTTTCCGGCCTTGACAGAGATTGTTCCAGATGCTCTGAATCTTTGGATGATATAATGCACTGTAGATGATGAACTTCAAACTCTTTGCAATTTTTCTCTGAGAAACTCCTTTCTGATATTACTCCACTATTTTTCGCCACAGCATTGGGGCATTTGGTGATACTCTGCCCATCTTGACTTCTGAGAGACACTGCCACTCTGAGAGGCTCTATTTATACCCAATCATGTTGCCAATTGACCTAATAATTTGCGAATTGTTCCTCCAGCTGTTCCTTATACAGTATGTACATTTAATTTTTTCCAGCCTCTTATTGCTACCTGTCCCAATTTTTTGGAATGTGTAGCTCTAATGAAAACCAAAATGAGCCAATATTTTGGCATGCCAATTAAAATTTCTCACTTTCAACATATATTCTGTTGTGAATAAAATATATGTTTATGAGATTTGTAAAGTATTCCATTCCTTTTTTACTCACAATTTGTACAGTCCAACTTTTTTTGGAATCGGGTTTGTAATAACACTGTTTAAGTGTCACTGGCCCACCGGTGGGCCCAAGCCATTGCATATTTAAAACCGTAATATTCTATACTAAACCTAAACTAATCTTGAACAAACTATATATCATTGGAGACCTTAGAGGTTGTATTTTTTATATTTGACCACTGTTTTATATTTAAAATTATGTAGTGACAGTAATTCATTAATTTGTGACAAGAAAATTTAGCAAAAAAAAAAGTAGTTGCCTTTTGTTACAAAAAGCTGATACATACATATACAATCACGAAAGTATATATTTCTTATATTTTTTTGGCTGCCAATAATTCAGACAAAACATCTTTTCTAGTTTTTATAAAAAAAATTGAGAATAAATTGAATATGTATATTTGTATATCTATGATTGATGTTGCAAGTATTCAGTAAAAAATTAAATGAATGTCAATTTCATGTATGATCATAATATGATGTGATAATATGATCATGATCATGTATGAAGTTTCTGTAACAACACTCTAGTAGCTATGTTTGATTAAAAAATCATTTACAACCTATCTAGAATGTTTTATTGCTGTTTGAATAAAAAAAAATCAAATCAGTCGTCCATTACAATTCATACAAGGAGCATGAATAGTACCTAGTGGACATTGTTGGTATAGCAACTAAAAATAACACATTATAATTTTCACACTATGTATTATAATGTTTGAGGACTTTGTAGTTGTCTCCCTTAGTGAAGCATGAAAAAGTCAACAGCTCTGTGGCTCATCAGTTACAGTACTTGCAGCCAAAATCACAGGCGATGACATGGGTCACCAAATGCTCCTCCTGGAGCTGGTCCCAGACATCTGGCCATCACCTTTCTTCAACAGCAAGCTAGTCTTTCTCAGGCTAATTCTGTTCAAAATGCTTACAAAAAAGGTGCTATGGCAGAAAAGTTATCTGGCACCACAGAAAACTTCAAGCTCAGTGAAATTTTTTTGTCAGCTCCGGTGGTTAGGGCTTAGGTTGGGCAATCCACGTATTGATCCGTTAATTCATCTACTTGGTACGGGAAAGGCAGGGTCACCTTGATTGCCCATTGCTCTGTCAGAACACAGGCACTATCAAAGGTCTCCTTTTGTTTTTTAACCTGTTTTCTTAAGGAAAATCGATGGATCATTGAGTCATGATTCATGCCTTGACAAGCTCTTAATCTCTCATGTATTGCATTTCACATCTCTTTCTCCTCTCTGCAAAGCCTGACCGCTAATATCCCTGATCATTTCCATAATAAGAAAGCTGGCAAAAGAGGATTTCTGTGTATGTGGTGTAGTGTCCTGCTATAACTTGATTTATGTGTGAAATACACATTCATAGGATCCATTAAAAAATGTGAGAGCGGAAATCATAATCCATTAAGCGGCACCAGGGGGTAATCATTAAACTGACTAAGACTGGCCTGATGCCTCATTAGTTTTGCTGGACACTCTGTGGCTTGAATGATGGGTAAAAGCATGATTAGCCATTGTTTCACATAGTTCTCAGTAGCTGGATTATCTCTATGTGTTGTAGGATCCAAAGCGTAGCATTAGCCGTTTGAAAGGTTTGAAAGAAAGGCCATAGTGGGATGTATTTTTGAATAATTTCAAGTCTAATCTACATTTACAAAGCTTTGCTTTGAAATTATGTGTTACCGCAAACATATGGCTCACAAAACTTATTTTATGGTTCTCAGGGTTAATCCTGGATCCTGGTAATCATGGTAGACGATGCAGAACCACACAGGACCAGCTTTTTTACACCCAGACTCCGCTGCTATAAAGCGCCTAGCTCATACGGCTAAATAGAGGAAGTTTCACTTGAGGAACTTATGGTCTCACTTTCTAGACATGTACAAAATCACTTTCTTATCTTTCCCCTGAGCACACAAGAGAAATCCCCAGTGCCTGAGAAGGTCAAAATATGATATTTTAACCTTCCTTTCCTTCATCACATCCCAGCCATTCTCTGAGACCAAATTAAAACCATCTGGGAGATTCGGTCCACACAAGACAAGGGAATTAGTTCTCTAAGTTTCTCTTATCTTACTTCCTCCACCGCTTGCCTTGCACGCTCTGTTTCTTCTTTAGTAATGAATGTCTACCCAATTTAGGTCCTTGTCCCTCTTGGGAAATAAATACTCCTCAGCAATTTCAATAAAGGAAACTGAGAATCCCCAAGTTGACCTCCAAGTCAAATGCCGTGACTTTGGTCTGTTAATACTGTGCTGGTGTACTAGTATTGTTTTGATTAGGGATGCACCGAGACCACTTTTTCAAGAACGAGTCCAGTACTCTTTCTTTTGTTTTTGGTTCTTACTGATACCTGTATTTTCATTGCATTTTTAAAAGTATTGGGAACAGATTCGAAACCAAAAAGATATGATCATGTAGCTGGTTTCATTTAGCAAACAGATATTTCCTTCAGTTATTTTCATACTTAATTATGCCAATTTAAATGTATTGTACAAGCTTGTATTACTTTTACTGCTTATTTTATTGCTAAATGTTATTTCCATCTTTAATTAATAGCACAAAAGAAGCATCTCCATTGCAGCAGCACAGTATTGTAATAAAAAAATATTTTCTGTAATAATATAGGAACCACTCATTATTAGAGAAATCATGCACAGCGATGAACAATTATTTTCTGAAATATAAATCTAATTTTTTATAATCTGAAACCTGCATTGACTTCAGAACTGTGTTGCGATTCCAAAGTGAAAAACATTCACAGTGCATGTACCAATTGCATTGGTACAGAATGTCAGAGACACATATAGCCAAGCGCATTTCACACAGGCTGTGAATTAATTACATACATGTACTTCATAGACCTTCATAAACCTCTGTTGTTCTGTTGTCTGTCTCTTCGTCTGGATGCAGCACTGTTCACAATGCTGTGTGGTATCAGACTTTTGGTATCTGAAAATTTTAATGAGTATGAGTACGAATACAGGAGCACAGTATCTGCTCTAGTGCATTCCTAGTTTTAATGTTTAAAACTGACAGGGGTTTTCTCTTGTTTCCTTTCATAGCGGCTCCTAAAGGCCCCAAGCTTTCAATAACACCTGCCAGGGCAAAGGTAGGGGATACGGTTCGCATCACCGTCCAAGGTTTCCAGGTAGGATCTCCGGTGGTAAAGTCCATGGGGGTTATGAAACCAGGGCCAAGTTCAGTTTTGGATAGGAGGAGGTTTGTCCCACATGTGCAGTTAAGCCTGTGTGATATACGGCTATAGTGACCATTCTTACAGAGTGTGCAATACAACACGTGTATCTGTCAGCTTCTGACCTGGTACTGCTATCCATGAGCTATCAATCCAAATGGTTCAGCCTGTCCAAGGCGGGGTGCACTGCATCTGACAAATCAAACCATTCAATCATGTAAGTTGCTATGAAATCAAAATCGAGGGTTTTCAAAGTCCTTCAAAGGTCATGAGAAAAAAACTTTGAAAATGATCTATTGAAAAGCACTTAGGCTGCAACTCAAAAAAAAAAAAAGAACAAGAAAAGAAAAAGACCTTGAGCACTCAAGGATATTAGGATGTACTAGACGTATATCGGGGGTGAGATAAGATAAGAGTTCAATCAAATTGCATTTGTAAATGGTCTACAGACACTCAGACTGAGCAGCAAAAATGCTCTTTGGATGAAAAACCATTTAAGCTGCGATTATTTTCCCCCCGATTGATTTCTCTATTGTTGGCACTCTATATTTCAGTGTCATTTCCATGAAACACAGAACAAATGAAAAAATACATAAATAAATAAACAATGCGGTGTTGCATTTAATAAATCTCTTAAAATGAAAAACTGCCATAAAATTGCTAAATGATAACATGGGTCATATTTGTTCCATTTTAGCTGTTCATCTGGTTTGCATGCTGTTAGCTGTTAAAGGAAATAACTGATGTTTCAGAACATGGAGAAAAAAAAAATTCCAATAAAAATATCTAAATAATATGTAAAAACAACCTCGAAACTATGTACAATTTCTAGTTTATTTTTCTTTCCTTGTTGGCAAATAGTGTTTGTCTTTTTTTAAGCATAAAATCTGACTGAACTGTTACATTTGTGTTTAATAAGAAAAAAAATATCTGTTACGATAAGTAAAAAAAAAAAAAAAAAAATACTAATTTGTATAACTTAAGAAACAGTACACTTAAACTGACCTAGAAGATAATTTTAATCAATTATATGCTTTAACAAGAACTATTCCCAGAAATAAGGCAAGTTGATTTATTATGCTAACATTAGGCTTCTCTTTGCTAATGCTAAACTCTTCTTATTTGTGTTTGTGTTCTGTTTGGTATTCTCACCAGAAGGCATAAGAGCGTCTGATTAAAAAACAAATCAGCTGTTTGTTGATGTATTTCACTGCAGCTTTCAGGGATTTTGCTGCTTTCGTTTTTCTTGTCAGACTAGCTAGCAAAACAGGTGCGAGCACAGAGCTAGCTAGGAGCGATTTACTGTCAACTACGGCAAATTTATACTTGCTTCAATAGTCCGTCGGCTCCACAGGCCTAGAGAAGCAAGAAGATTGTCTCAGTGTAACTATCACCGTCTGCCAAGAGCTAAAAAAAAAAAAAAAAAAATCTTCTCCAGCATATAAACACAGAACAGTTTAATGGTGATCTGCCCAATCTTTGTGACAGGACTGACTCAGAGATGTGTCTAGCCAATGGCATTAAGGTGGAAAGAAATTAGACCCGATATGCTATCATCACTGATTCTACTTTACGCTATTTTGTTTGTGACATGAATGTAAAATAATTTTACAGTAGTTATGTTTTATTCCTCCTGGAAATTCCAGGTATAGCTGGGTTCTTCACACAGGCTGTTAGCTAGGCCTAAACTGGTCATTAGCTGGTCGATACTGGTCATTTGCAAATTTAGACTGGTTATTTGCAGGTTAGCACTTGTCATTACCTGGTACAAGCTGGTAGACCATTTAGATTGGCAACAATCTCTGTCTAAACTCATTAGTGACAGATTAGACCAGCTAATAACCGGCCTGGTCTGATTCAGACCAGCTAGAACCCATGTTTCAAAGCATAGCTACCATCTAAAAATGGATTTTCCATTAAGTATGCCCTATTATTTTGGGTTTTTGGATTGCTAAAGCACTACAATTGAGTTACCTTAGTAGAGAAGGGAGTTGGTTGGTGCATGGGCAGTTTGTCTGGCAGATATGTGTGTTTATTCCACCCACATTTTGCCTATTTGAAGTACACCTTTAAATAATAGAGGAATGGTCACCATAAACAGGCTTGACGGTGGACATAAATCCAGTTTGGATCTTAATATTTAAACAAAAGATTTCAGAGGATTTTAAAGCCAATGGAGATTTGTTTGGAAGAATGTCTCCCTTATCCTTAGCTGCTCCAAGGCCTTGGGTTTCACAAGTAGATAAGATAAATGTTAGCACAGAAAATCAAATACTACCCTGATATTCAAACAATACCAAAAAACAGACTCAATATCCCCTTTGGTTTACTCAGACTCTAGTTAAAACACCAACAAATAGGGTCACATTGGTGTCTCTTTCCTTTCTAATTTAACATTTGTATTTGTATAGAGTACAGCGCTGCTCTCCAAGAGGATGCCTTACTGTCATTTCATGACTTTAACCATGCGAGTGCCATGGGGGATATTTTTATCTGGATCTGACCTGATTCCACCAGCAAGTGCAAACTCATTTCACTGCTGTCATGGTGTGAATGTGGAAGTCCAGTTACACACAGCCAAGCCACACTCTCCAATGTGCCGTTATCAGAGGTCACCCAGACAAGCCACATGATTTTGTGAAGTTAGATGGATTGTGCCAGCCAGTCACTTATCACACCTAGAACATGGGTAGATTGGTTTGATCGGCAGGGGAAAGATATCTTCTCCCATGCCCGGAAACAGGATCTACAATAAATCGGGATGTAGCCTTGGCTCAGGCATTTAGTTTTTGGGGGATTTATCACACATGTCCTCTTGTGTAGAATCAGATGATCTTATACTGAGCTTTCACAAGTATTATAAGGCAAGTACTTTTTTAAATAGACATGAAATTATGTATTGTGTTAGTGGGCTTCCAGGCATAGTTGCAGACAATGCTACACCATGATAAATAAGCGTATAAGAATACTTGATATTCTTTTGCCTCTTGTGGACTACGTGTTTGGTGTGTTTTTTTTTTTTCATTGTCCCCAAAGACCATCAAACCCCTTATATTCCTCTTCCTGGAAAAGTCTATAAAAAGAAATGCTTTAATTGTCTCCATATAATATTGTATTGGATATTTTCTGTCCTTTCTCCAAAACGGAAAGGTATTGAGTATCGATTTATTTATTTTTATTTATTTATAAGATTTATTTTAAAATGGGTTTATATTATTAATAATATAACATGTTTCTTAATGACTTACCGTGCCTTTTATAGCATTAACAAGATGAGCCATTGAATTCATTTTGAAAATGATGACTGATGAATGTATTTTTAATCCAGTGTCTATATATTAGTATTGATTATGATATAATTAGTATTGACCAAGTTCAGAGGCTGTCGTATGTGGGTCAACTTACTATGTTGGGTATTTTCAATTTCAACAGTTTCAATATTAAAAAATAATTTTCATATTGATTCAGTGGATTTATTGGAACCAAACTCTTCAAATATTTTTATAGCCTACCGTAGGATAAATCATGCACAATTTATGATCCAATAAATTGAAAAAACGAAATCAAATATAAGTTAATAACTGATTTAGTACCTAAACATTGTACATCACTTTCTGTATCTTTGGCTTCAGTCTGATTTTTTTTTTTTTTTATCCTTTTCCCCCTAATGTACACATTCTTGTGAACTAAACACGCTCGTACACACTACTTCCAGAATGAGGTGTTTCCTGAGCCTCTGTTCACCTGGACGCGGGTAGGCAGCAGATTGCTTGACGACAGTGCTGAGAGAGATGGGAAGGAACTGGTGTTAGAGCGAGTGCCTGCAGAACTCAATGGCTCCATGTACCGCTGCACGGCCCAGAATCCACTGGGCTCTACTGACACACACATACGCCTCATTGTTTTCGGTGAGTAGCTCTACCGGTAACTGCCATTTCTATCTGAAATGTAATAATTAAATGCCTTTGTTTATTGAATTCTGTTTCTCATTGTGTTATTGTATTCTACTGAAGTTGTTTTTTGTCAATATCTTTAAATCAGTATTTTGTCAATCTTAGTGGAGTTTACTCCGAATTTAGTCAACAAAAATGACGTTATTTCATAAGTGCAAAATAAAACCTGATATTACCTATAAAGACATTTATTAAAACTAAACAGGAAAGGCGAATTATTCTGGAAATTTGCGACATTAAAGATAGATGGATTCATTAAGACATGACGGTCAAATCTGCAGTACCTTTGTAATTTTTGGGTCACAAGATGTCTTTCCTTAATGGATATTGTGTTTTGTTAGCACAAATATGAAATCTTCTACACCTTTTAAAAGAAAAATTGCCTTTTGCGTTTGATTGTGTGACCGTTTCATTCCCCTGTGGTTTTGTCCAGCCATCCTTTGCTGCTGAAACTGATGCTGTGCCCACTAAGTCTTGGCTTTGTTTTCATTGACGTTAGAAAGGGATTGTATGCTGACGCTGTTGCGTGTGTGTGTGTGTTTCGTTGCCCCTGGACTAATTTCCCCCCTGAGCTTTCGTGGCTGTCAGGGTTTATGAGAGATCTGCCTATAGCGTGAGCCTAGATCTAATCAAAGATGTGTTTTGGAAGATGAAGGACAGTCGGCTGCTCCTCTGTATAATCTGAATGACAGCCAAGACTGAGGACAAAAAGCTGAATACGGTTCACCATGTATGTTGTGTATAACTCCAACCTGGCATATAAAAGCATTAATAAAACCTGATTGCTGATTACTTCACAATACCCTACATTAGCTATTCTTATTGTAACTACAAATGCTAGTCTAGCAGATCTTATTTCTCTTATTTCTATCATCTGATTAACCAGCAGTCGGAGAAAAAGATTTAACGTTGATATAACAATTGTCTATGTCCTCTTTACTCTGCAATGTTTTTCATTCTGTAAGAAAATTAACGTGTGCCATGAGTAAGAGTGAGTTACAGTCTGGAAGGTACACCGGACGAGATGAAGTGTGATGTGGCACACCAGACACTTCATGTCCTTGAGTTCAAGGCTACAATAAATGTTCTTTACAGTATGATTAAACCAAGAAAATTAAGTAGTAGCATATTAAATTTTGGGGTGACACCAGGGGTGGTCAACCAGATGTCCATGGTGTCCAGTTTAACTAAAGTTGAATATTTGCCTAAACTTTGTTTTTTGATTTTTTTACACAAAGTTGAATTAAATTTCTGAGAAAATAACTAGACTTCACTCAGTGAATTAAATAATCCATTAACATAATACAATGAATTGCAACTAAAGCTTTCAAACCTGGACTCAAAAAAGAATGCAAAAGTACCTTTAATGCATCATTAAAGTGGTCCATAATGTTGTACATCCTGTATATCATTCAATAATTTCTGAGTGAACTGTCAACCACTGCAATGAGGAAATTAAATTCAAGATTGTATGCTGGCTTTGTTAACTGAATAAAACGAGCCTCAAAAGAAAATGATTTAAATGTGCAGGTGGATGTCAAGATTTTCAGTGAATAGCTATTTAATTGATCAGTGTTTATGGGTGAGTTGTATGGACCATTATGCTATAAACTAAGGATAAGCAGTCCATCAGAGCTATTCTTCAGGCCTATTCTTCTTACCATCTACAAACTGTTGGGCGGAGTACAGGAGGCCATTTGGTGAAAAATGTTTTTTGTGGGGGAGGACGACGACTCAGGAATGGTGCATGTGGAGGAGCGTTAATGTCTATTTAACAGCATAGTGCGGCCCGCATCATCATACATCTCATTCAAAACATCCTTGTGCTTTTGGGTCTCAACACGGGTGGCACAAAGAGGAGAATAGTGATTAAGAGCATTTGAACTGGGTTACTATTGACCGGTTTCAATAGCCATTCATTAGAGCCCATCAGCTGTATTAAAGAACAAAGATGAGCATTTAGGAGAAAGGAAGCTTGCAGTGTCAGATCTTGTTAATAGATTTTTGCTGCTACAGTATCAGTCGAGGGGGCGGTTGAGTATTCTTGAAAAAGATTTGGGGATTTTTTTTTTGAGTTTGCTCATCTGAGCGTTCATAGAGAGCTCAAAGTTCAAAAGGTTCCAGTCTTTGGCAGATTTAACATTGAAGCCTGCCAAAAATAGGAGTGAACTTATGAACTTTGGCTGCTAATAGCTCTTTGGTGGAATTCTAGTCTTGTCTCTAACAGACTCGTGATTTTCATCCTTCATTAGACCAAAAACCTATGATGGTTATCTCTTGTATTATATATGAATACGCTCTTCTCTCTCCCTCTCCATCTCTTAATCTTCAACTCCCCTCCTCTTCTCTGTTCTGCAGAAAACCCGATGAAAAACACACAGAATCCGAACAGTAAGTATTTGAACGCCTCTGATTAGATTCCTTGACTGTGTGAGCTTTTTGCAGCTTCTTGTTTGAGAAGTCTAATTGATGTATTAACAATTACAAGAGAGCCGTTCCCAGTGTTTTCCTCTTATGGGTGCTATAATTGCACAACTGAAGTTTTTAAAAATGACAGAGATTCATCAAAGGTCGGAATACTCTCCCAAAATGCATTGCACTCAAAATGTTCTTCCATTTCAAGAATGACACATGAACCAAAAGTTATATCTCACTAACTGAATATTTGCCCAGACATTAAAACCTATATATTTTTTGGGGTGGGAGAAAATTTGATTAAATAAATGTATTTATTGCTGAGATAATCACTTGTTGAAATAAATAAGCAACAAACAAGCAATAAGTACAACATACAGCATAGGTCATGTGACAACTCTATTGCATACTTCCTCTAGTGTCACCTTGACTGATTATTTTTAAAAGTTAAGCCCGTTTTATGCCAAATTGGATGCCAAATTATCATATTAATTTCCAAGATGATAACTAGACAACATTGATAGAATTACATATTCTATAAAATATACTATATATAAATGCAGTGCAATGTGTGGAACTGGTCTCTTGTAATACTATGTGTTTCAAAAGCATGCCAAATTGCCAAATTGTAGTTTGATAAATTACTACATACTGTGTTTTTATTGTTTTTGGTCTCCGCCCGTCCTCTCCTTCTTTTGAAGAGGCCTTGTGCCTTCCGAGGGCTTGCTGCTTTCACCATTTAAAACTAGAAGTGAGCCATCACTTACCAATGCACCAGCACATTCACAGCAAATGTTATTCAGTGATAGATTAAAGTTGTTTTATACATTCAGTGCTGGCATATTTACAATTTCTTAGAGACTCATATGTAACGCCGCCTTCACACTGGCAGTTTAAAATCAGCTACCAAACCGGTTACGAAACGATCGGAAGTCATTCATTTCCTATGGAGATTCGCAGACCGCATGCGAATGGCTACGAACCGGGGTCCGAACGAGTGCAGTGCGGAAAAAATCGTGTCCGTTGGTCATACGGATGCGTTCAAAAATTAACTCTTGCAAAGGCTACGGACGGTTCCTATCCGACAATTCCAGTGGAAGTTGGTGTTGCTATGGTACTGATAAACAAACATGAATTCATAACTTTTAATAAAATAAGTAATGATTTTATAACGATAAGTTGTCATGTCATTTTTTTTATTTTCATGATTTTCTAACATTATAAGGGCAGTTAATACAATTAAAATGAATAAATAAATATCGTGCCCCCCGCTCTCGGACACACTCGGTCTCTCTCGCTCGAGTGCAGGGTTGTTGCAGCCCTATATACTACTATATCACATTTAGCTGACCTGACATGCACATTCAGATACAGACAATATCAGTCGTTCTAATCTCTCCGCCATTTTTGTTCTCCTCGCTTCCGAAGCTTTTCAGCGGTGTAGTACGACGTCCACTGGGGGAGTATTCTGTATTATGGAGCTGATTTCAACTGCCAGTGTGAAGGCGGCGTAAAGATGAAGAACTGTCAGGCAGAAGGGTGGAAGGAATCCTCTGCCTTTTTTTATTTCTTATGTTTTTCTGTTATTCCTTTTTTAATTATCTCTCTTTCGCCTAACCCAAAAACCCTCACCGCATCTCTTTCCTGTGTACCACCGCATCTACGGATGTAAATTTGAATATGCAAATGAGGTAGGGCAGGTGTGTGAGAGCAAGGACAGAATCAGGTCAGCGTGAGCGCTGATCTTGAGTCTAGCTTCAGATGCCCCTCGTATGCAAGTCAAATGGCTTGTAGAACAAGGCCTCGGGAGGTCACTATGTCTGACATGTGTCTGAATCTCAAACACCCTCTCGAATATAACACCCTAAAGACTTTAGTGCTCACAGATGGCCTAAAGTCTATAATTCTCCTGCTGGACTCTTTAGTTTAAAAAGGCTGGTTATGTTCAGAATGCCAAACAACTATAGAACTCTACATAAATATTTTTTAATATTTAATTTCTGTATGGATGGACAAATTAACTTGCCAAAATATAAAGTACAGTGTGCATCCTGAGTGCAATGCGTGAAATACTGTACGCCACGCTGCAATTTGTTTTCTCCTTTACGATTTTCAGTACAAAGTGATAGAACTGATTTAAAAATGTTTTTACACAAAATTGGATATAAAAAAAAAATATTTATCAATATAAATATGTATGATATTTTATTTAAAAAATAATTATTAATATTAGGTAATTTAAGAATTCCATGTGACAGGTCATAAGGTAATGTAATAACAGCGTAGTATACTATTTTAAATATATTTATACTACTTTTTTTGTGGACTGTATAATGTGCTGTGATATCCTTGTGCTCCATTTTGAACATTGCCACATTGAACATTGAGTTTTAACCATAAAAGAAAAAAAAATCATATTGTGGTATAAAGTGGTACTAATGTTATATTAATTATAGCACTAACACCCATACAAGCTATAAAAGTAGAAGTAATGTTATATATTACCACTTGTTTTGTCAATGAAAATGAGAGAGATGGTAATAAAATAACTTAAGCACTGAAGAAGCATTGCTCATAATACTTACGACAGCCATCATCATTTAGTGCTTATTGAACATTGTGTAGTATGCATGAAAGTTGAGGCCTCAGTGATCCAGCAACACTGTACAGCTCGTTCAAACCTTTTAGAGTGCATTAGACGATTACAGCAAAGTACTTGAGAAAAGAAGCTCGCTCATACAGCTTTCTCGCCTACTGTACTACATTCTCTAATGCAGAAAGTAAGGAGCTCTGCTTGCTCCTTTATTAGCCAGATCATTTATGCTTGAGATATATGACCTAAAAATAAAATTTATTCAACAGTTATTTACTCACGTTGTTCTTAATCCATGTGCACAAAAACTATGTTCCAGACAATTTACAGTAAAAAAAAATAAAATAAAATAAAAACAGTATAAATAAATCACTATAAACATTGTCTATATGACATATGCAGCTCTTAAATATTCCACAGGTTGGACATCAATAACATCAAGTATAATGATATCCAACATTTTGAATATTTAATTAAGCTATTTGCATAATGATTTGCATGAATGATTTTTTTGTGTGTGTGTGTGTGTTCAGATGTTTTAGAATTAATAATAAATAAATAAAAGATTTCACACAAAGATATTATGTTTCTTGGAATATATGACAAACAAATCATATGAACTACTTTTTTTAAGCTCTTTTAGTGCTTTATTTTGTAATTTTGGGAGCTTACACAGAGAACAAAAGCATACATTTTTAGATTGACATTAGTGTATGTAAATTTAGAAAGAACTATCCCTTTAAGATGAGGATATAAGTAAAACTGGATTATGACCAATATGTGACAAGCATCTTCCTGCCAAATACTAATTACTTTTATTTACTCTTTCAGATGGAGCTCCTGGTTTGCACAAGCTTGGACTGATATTCCTGCCACTTATTCTCACAGTGACTGTTGAACTGACGTGAATATCCTCGATTCAGCTGCACACAAATACGCCTCCTCTAGAGTCAGGCCCACACACACTCACACACTCACTCACACCTACCTTGCTTTCATCTGTGGGAGAACCTGAACCCCCGGCAGGGAGCGCACCACCCTTTTTTGTGAAACACACACACACACAAAAAGATCCAGATGGAGATGATAATATAGCTGATTAAAAAAATAAGATTAAATGAAAATAACATGCTGAATATGAGAACAATCACTTCTATATTGTCTGCCCCACCACACAGACACTCAGTGTTTTTTTTTTTTTTTACTTGCCTGTCAATCAACAGAGACCTGTCATTCGGGAAAGCTAAAAGGCTCTTAACAGAAATATCCTACGCTGGAGTGTGGAGAAAAGACATAAAGGAATTGTGAGTCACTGACAATGCTGACTGTCACTTCAGCTCCAACTAGCCGCCCTTGAGTTGCCTCCATTAGAATTAGGCTACTGCATCCTTGCACAAACAGGACTTAAACACGCCCCCTTTTTAAGAACCACGCCATTTGTGTTTTTTGATCTCAGTATTTTTCCATTTACTTTTCTTGAATGGCTCTCGGCTGGAATGTAACAAAACAAACAAACAAACAAAAAAAGAGACAATACTAAACGTCCTGTGACATTTTATTGCGAAGAAATGGAAGATCCTCTTTTTAAGTGTATTTTGTGTACATCCCTGTAAATAATGAAAAGTATATTACAGAGAAGAAAACGAAAAAATAATTAATAGAGGTTCGGGGGTGGGGGGTGGTTGATGCAAGGGGGATATAGCAGATAATGGCTTTATTGCGTGAGTCTGGTCATCCCGTACTGAAATCCAACCCAGGCTTTTAGAAAAAGGTGAAATCAGTGGCCTTTCTACGATCTGATTTCATGTGTTCAGTATCTGTGACATCCGTGTGACTGTTTTCAACCGCAGGGGAAAGACGACAAGCTTTTCTCGGGGGTTGTTGGTGCATGTAACGTTCGAAGATGATTTCCCCTCCTCATCTGTTTGTTGCATATCTGTCCTTAAGTTTTTGTCGCATATCCAGTGACCTGCATTGTGTACAGTCCTTCTCTCTAATCTAACAGTTACTGCTAGGATCATGTTATCCACCATTATGACCCCTCCATACCAAAAGGACGTTTGAGAGAAGCCAAGTGTAAACAGGGTTGTTGCATTTGTTTCATACCACCTGTATTAAAAATGGAGATGATCAACTTAAAATGACTGCTGTGTGATTGTCCTTTTGATACTAGGCATCAAAATACATGCTCTAGCAGTTTTTTTTTTCTTCTGATACTATGTGGTGCTATAATGAAATAATAATCAATGTTGTGAGGTCTATGTCCATTTGTGAATGGTGAAAATCTCTATTACTGCGTTTCTCTGTTATATCAGGTTCAGGTTTAGTTGCAGTGGAGGGACATCACCCAGAATCATTGTTGTCTAAGGGCTCTCAGCAGGTGCATTGTGGATGACAGGACCTATTTATCAGGAAAGTACCTAAGCACATTGAAACACCCCAACAGTAATATTAACCTATATACACTAGCTAATTTTGTTAGCCTGCATTTTAAATGGTCACACTTTATTTTAAGGTCCAATCCTCGCCACTATCAAACCATTGACTGTGACTTGCCTCAATAAACTCCTTATTTGCTACTTATTATTTATTAGCAAGGTAGCTGTTTAGTTCATTTTAGATATTGGGTAGGATTAAGTATGTAGAATATTGTCATGCAGAACATGTGTTTTATAAATACTAATAAACAGCCAATATGTTAACAATAGGCATGCTAATAATTAACTAATTAATAGTGAGAATTTGTCCCTATACTGTGTTACTTTTAAATGTACCTCTATGCAGCTTGGGAGCCCATTAAAAAAAATAATTCTGTTCTATTTTCATTCAAATATACAGAAATGTAGATACACTTTTATAATGGTATATGTGATTATGTCATATAAATATAGTGAGATACAAAGTCTTTAAACCACTAAAAATATAATAGCTAATATAAAAAAAAAATTATATCTTTAGTCAAAAAATCAAGTTTAACCTGAAAATAAACTATAAGTAATTTATAATTTGTAATGAAAAAAAGCAACAATTGAAGCATGTTTACTAGTAGTCTCAGACTGTGGGATTACACCGTATGTGATTCCACATTGGACGATGGAAGGACATGATGTAACACATGAAACCTGTTCTTGCCCTGTTCGATTAGCTCAGTTTGTGTGTTCTTTATGATTAAAGTTGTTGCTTACTGACAGTTTGTGTTCTTTGAACACACGGAAGAACTAGCGAACTGCAGCTTAGCACTCAATGGTCTTCTTTAGGTTTGTCCGCTACCACCCTGTCTCACTCTGGATGTCCTCATACAAAATAATCACTTTTTCTTTTTTTTTACATTCACATGAATTGCAACTTAAGCTTTTCACACCATGTATTAAAGGATTAAGTCTAAAGCCTAGATGGGAGATGTGGATCTATGGGCTTAATAAAATCAAGAAAATAGGCCCCTTGCCATTTCAGGTCACATTTCACAGACTCAAAGGGAAAATGATGAGCAATTATGAACTGTTATATATATATATATATATATATATATATATATATATATATATATATATATATATATATATATATATATATATATATATATATATATATATATATATATACACGCACACACACACAGAGCCATGTTATAAACTGTCTATCTATTCTGCATGAAAACTCGTTCCCATGCTTTTTAAAATGTCTTCAGATTTCACCCTTGATATACTTATTTAATGACTTTAATAATAAAGTGTGCTTGCAGATTTTGCCAGTGATCAGTAACCTGAAGTGTAGAAAACCTAATTATATCAGTGCCAAAATAGCCTGTTATCTTATCTAAAGGCAATAGTGGTGATTTACTTTGTTTGGATCCCCTGGAAAATTAAATGTAGTCTATAATGTCTCTAAATATGTTTAGCTTGCATTAGTTGTGCTGTATAGCAAAGGAAATAGCTCAATTGAGTGCTAAGTGATTTTTTTTTTTTTTTTGGCATAGACCCTCTATAGCAAAGCTAAAGTCCATCTGGATTAGTTTGGTCTGACTTTAACTTGTTACTTTGACACTCACCATGAGTTTCAGTCTATTATGAATTTCGTAATTATTTTTCCACAGTATGTTTCCAAATACATTGTTTCTCCAAATCCAAACTCTTCACTTGACACATGTAAGGAGGGGCAGAGGGGTAGTAGACCTTTGTGACACATCTGTCAATTATTCAGGAGTAAGCATGCTTGCTGGTTTAGGTTTCCTCAGTGCAGCTATAAGACAGCTATCACATTGCAAAACAATGTCTGTGTCAAAAAAAGAAACCATTCAGCAAAGTGTTTATGGCTGTTCTGATAATTTTCTCTGATGGTAAGTCAATCAAATTACAGCTGTTAGCCTTACAAGGTTATGACATCTTACATTTAAAACAGTGTTCTTTTTTAAGGCTATGCAAATAATGCCTTTGGCAAATGCAAAGCTACCTCATATCATCTCTCAAAGCCTTGCTAATCAACAACAATGTTGTCATGCATTCATGGGAAAGAACTTTGATCCTCAGCATTTACTGTGCAAACAGCAGCATCCTGTTCATATAATCTTATGTTTGTAATTTATATAGTCTATCAGCCATTTCTCCGCCTCTTAAGTAAATTACTTTCACCATTCTCAACAGCTGTGTTTGCAATAGCCAGGGTATGTTAGCTGTTTTCATAGTTAAATAGACATCTCATCGATTAAAACTAAATAATCTGGCAGAAACACATAGTCATTTTTTCATTCGTAATGAAATGTGCATGTCTTGTTTTGTTTAGTAAGTTTGTGCTTTCTCTGCACTGGAAAAATGTCACCTGTGTGTAAGCTAATTTGCTACAAATCTTAGTTATATAGAAAATAAATATACGTCAATAAAATGTTAGTTTTTTGAGGAAACTAAAGGGTTATATAACCTCCAAATCCCTGGTGTCATGTGTTTTCATAGTGATCACCTGCACCAGGTGGAATGATACTGGTCCCCGCCCTCTGAGAACA
Organism: Carassius auratus; assembly: GCF_003368295.1. Classification (NCBI taxonomy): domain Eukaryota; kingdom Metazoa; phylum Chordata; class Actinopteri; order Cypriniformes; family Cyprinidae; genus Carassius; species Carassius auratus. Next base: position 19,997 of record NW_020528253.1, on the reverse strand, counting down.
CAGGATGCAAATGCTCTTGTTGTACATATCAGGTTTTTAGTCATCCTGTGGGAGAAGAGACAGCTGACAGTGTGCTTCTGCTCGCAGATACTAAACTACAAACTACACAGGCTGGAATACGCTAGGGAAGAGGCTTCAAATAAAACCCAATGTCCAGTGTACCACTATAGATTTCGCTACAGAGATGCCACTTGCTGAATTGCTTGGAATGCACTTTGACATGCAGCTCCTAGGCAAACTGACTCTATCGGTGGCCACCATTATATTTGTCTCCTTGGTTTTCAGATTCTACAACTCCAGGGCACGAAACAGACGGCAGAGTCGTGAAAGCATTCAACAAAGGGATGTGCAAGCAACCCGAGGAAGCTACAGTGCCTGCAATACTGAGCAAGAACCACAGAGCAAAGCTGCAAAGGAGGAGTCTGACAGAGAAAATCATTTTCAAGAATCTTCAGAGAAACCCTTGCAAGAAAGCCTTAAAAATGCCAATTCTGCCTTGAAAATGGGGCAGCCTGAAACTACGGGCTTGGACAGTTGTGTAAAGGAGGAACCTGCAGGTAAAGGCAACATAATTGAGGATATAATTGAGGCAAAGAGTGGAAAACCAAAGTTGACCTTACAACTTCCTGGTGTGACCGAAACAGGTCCAGGAATTCCAAGTGGTCGCCGATCCCCAGTTCTAATGAAGAAGCTAGAAGGTGCCACAGGTGTTGGCAGGCAGTTGAGGCAGGATGTTGGTCACCAGGGTATGTTCTCAAGTTTTCAGTCAAAGGCAGAAATCAAAGTAGAGAACGCTGACCTAATCTTGGATGGGCCAGGGAGTTGTAAAAAGGGCATCCATGGAAAGATCTATGAGTACTATGTGGAGTCCTCATCACATTTCATCTCAGATTTAAGCCCCACCCGGTCTGTCAGTCCAGTCTATGGTCAAAACGGAAATAGCACTTCACAATCATTGGATTTACCTGGCTTTAAAGACAGCTCCCGATCGCCAAGTCCACACCCGCCTAGTTTCATAATTAGAGATCTTGAAATTGCCCCACGAATTTCTAATGAGCCTCCCTCAACATTCAAACCAGAGACTGAGAGGTACAGCAAGCAAGCAGTCATCCGTCAGGACAGCTATCTTACTGCTGCTAGTGACTCAGAGCTTCCAATCCCCTTGCCTACACAAAGGACTTTGACACCTCACAGCTGTTCTCCAGCACAACCCAATGACATCCCTTCAAGCCCATTAGACTCTGATATAGCAAACCTGGAAATGCCAGAGGAACCTCAAGTCAAAACGGTTGCCGGAGCAAAATTCCTACACTTTCCAGAGAACATGGGGAATGCAGAACTCGAGATTCTAGTAGGGAAGCTTGATTTAGGCAACTGCTTGGAGGCTTTAACACTTGCTAAAAAACACGGTCACACTGCCCTTCAGCAAGCTGCTCTCCGTGTCATGTCTGATAATTACCTTGAGGTCCTCAGAGACCCAGGCCTCTTTGGCTGGCTGAAAGCGGGGGAGCGTGATCATATCCAAACACAACGCATGAGAGGAAGGAAGTGGTTAGTGGTCGCAGATATGGATTCCCCGGATTGGAGTAGACGTCCGTCACAGTCTATGTATTTAGAGTCTGAATCAGTTAAGTCATCCAGTATTTACTACTACGATGATTATAAGGACACGTGGCACCTTCACACCCACATTCCCCAGGAAGTGTTATCTAAAGGTTGTGCCATGTGCACCATGGATAATTATCTATTTATCGCTGTGGGTTTCCAAGGCTCAAACCGTGAAGCGACCCCTTCAAAGAAAGTGTACTGTTACAACCCAGTGACTTCAATTTGGAGTGAAATAAGCCCCATGAATGAGGCAAGGCCTCACTGCAAACTCGTGGCACTGCAGGGCCATCTTTATGCAATTGGAGGTGAATGCCTATCAACAGTTGAGCGCTACGACCCCAGGACAAACCGATGGACCTTTGTGGCACCTCTTCCTAATGAGACATTCGCCGTAGCTCACAAGGCCACAGCCTGCAATGGTGAACTGTTTGTTGCAGGGGGCACGTTGAGATACACCCTCTTGCGCTATAATCCCAAGACCAACACATGGCGAGAGAGCATGACTGTGGGCAGTAAGGACAAGACCACAGAAATGGTGGCGGTGAAGAACTTCCTGTACCGTTTTGACGTCAGTCCCCTGGGCATCAGTGTGTATCGTTTTCACGCAGTGGCCCGACTATGGTACGAATGCTCTTCATTACGCCTCCCACATTGCACAGCCTTTCAGTGTGTGACTATGGACAATATTATCTACTGTGTGAGCCGTCAGTTTACCTTGAGGTTCCTTGCAGATGAGGTATCGCCGAGCTTTGTTGCACAGGATTTGAAAGTGCTATCTCCGGCTAAAGGTATTTTGTTTCCGTTTGTCCTTGTGCTTCCCGACAGAACCACTCAACAAACTTGTGTTTAAAAAAATGTCAGATCTTTCAAGTAAAAGGTTGTCTGGTCAGAACAAACACTCGAGACCATATTATGCACATGTTCAAGGAATGTACCTTTTCTTAATTAGTGGCAATTGAGATTAAATATCAAGGCTATTACATCCAATTATTGTACAGCTAGATCACAATTACACAGCACTTACTGATAAATAAATCTGCTGTCAAAGTGGATGCTATTTGTACGTTTAGGCCTTCAAACCACTCTGATGTCTAAAATCAACCTTTAAATCCTGGAAACGTCTTGTGCAAGTGCTTAAAATGTTTCAGTAAATATACCATTTTTGAAAACACTGTGTGGATAATGTTAACCAATCAATACTGCGTGTAGAATAAAGCCGAACTGCAGTTGTAGAGCTGGCATCATAAACAAAATATGAATTGCTGCCATTAGTACAGTTTATATATGCTCTCTAATTATACTCAAAGCTTTTTTTCTTTCCTTTTTGCATATTTGGAGCTGTTTCTCTGCATATCACACAATTAATCTTACATGAAAGCAGCAGATTTTTTTATATAAAATGCAAATCTATTTGTCATATTATATTTTGCAAAAAATATTTTTAAAAAGCATGACATTTCCACAAATTTTGTCATCTTGCTACAAGAATGCGATTCCTTTCAGGTCAGTGGTTCTACTAGTGAAGATTCTCTAATTTCTCCAAGCATTTTATTTTAACACTGTGTGGTTCTTTGCAAAAACTATTTAACATCACATGAGCACTTTGGGGAGCCCAGCAGAAACATTTCTTCACTTTGTGTATTCCATTAAACAATATAGAGAGAACTAATGACTTAATGGGGGTAAGGATATAAGAATCTAATGTTTTTTTTCTCTTCATGTAACTTTTCTCTCTATCTTCTGGAGAACAGGGAATAAAATTCTCATCTATTATAAGTGAGTCTTGGTTCTTGTGTTAGACTTTAATATATAATGAGTTCTGACAAAATGTGTGTTTGCAGCAAGAGGCATTTGTGTGACCAGGATCTTAATTAAAAGCAAAACAATCACATAATCAATTTATGTTAATGAAAGTATACAATCACCGTGACAATCGCTTATGCATATGCGATCAAAGAAAACAGGCAATGCAGAGGAGTGTGTGCTGTGATGCAATTCCCTGTGATGTATCATTTATCTCCATGTGTAACTCTAGCACCATCATGTGGGGGAGATCTTGAGGTCTGATGGAATCTCAAAAGAACTAATTCGGCACACAAAAAGTCAGTGACACAAGTGCAAAAAGACACAGAGCTGGAATGTTCCAAAGGCTAACAGAGGAACACAGTGGGATAAAATCTACACGGCAGGAGAGGTGTGAACAGATGGTTATATGTAAAATATAGTGCCCAATTCCTTGTAATTAAACACTTTGATTCAACATAATTAAACACATAATGGGATGGGAGTTATGAAAGTCCCCTTAAAGTATGCCAATGAATGACTCGGCTATCTGAACTAGCACCGTGGTCTAAATGAACTGTTGATTCAATGCTATTTTAGTGCAATGTACATGACATATCATTAAAAAAAATATGTGTTTTTTTTTTTTTTTTTTTTTTGAAAACACTGTTTTCTCTCTCACTCACTAATGTGACCTGCAGATAAACACCAACTTGTAGTAAACATGGAAAGAACACAGGCTGACTGATGGATTTACCTGTAAAGCTCAAATATTTATAGACTATTATTATTTCAGTGGGGTTTAAAAGTTTTAGACCGTGTGAAGTCAGAAGAGCTCTAATCATGCTGGACAACATGATCATCAGGTTTTACACACTGGAGTTCATGCAGCTCAAGTACTGCTGTCAGTTGCTGCTTTTCCCTTTAAATAAAATGCTGATAATATGATATAATATAAAACTAATGCATTAAATGGTAAAAGTATTTGGACTAGTGATATTAGACTTTTTGACAACATTGCAGTTTATATATTTTATTTGACTTTCTGCAAACACAGTGGACTGCTCCTGTTCCTTTTGTTTTATGTGCTATTGATCAGTAAAACAAGGTATGCCAAGCCCTCTCCCCAGGCTGAGGCCAGTATGTGTGGTACTGGAGGGCTGAAGGTGTTGAAACAAGGGGCAAGGGTCACAGCAAGCTAGCTGGATTAGTGGAGACCTGCCTGCAGGGTCTGTGTTTCAGTGCCAGGTTCTCGTTGCTGTGCTTGGCAGGGTGCTGACTGCTGGAGAAGCGCTTGGGCATGCTGACGTGACGAGAATAACAGAAGGCACTGATGGGGTGCAGAGGGTATGAAGCCCTATACTCACTTAGTGTGGGCACAACTGCCCGCTGTTGTTCCATACGAGCCCGCAAGGATTCTGCCAAGCCGAAATTAGTAGGAGGGCCTGCGTGTAAGAAACAGAGGGAGGCAGAGAAAGAGGAACAATGAGAGACATCACAAAAGGAACATGTTCAAATAGACGGTGTGGAGTTTCTGTGCCACTAGCATTGCAACAGTAAAGAGCAATACTGATAAGACCGCAGAGGGAACTGGGTTATTATCATTAACAAAAACTATTAACACATTTTTGTTAGTTTTAAATAAAGCTGTAAATATTATATGAAAAATATAAATGATGATTAGAAAACTAAAAATTGTGCTGAAGCTCTAGAATTACTAGAATGAATTATAAATATGAATAAAGAATAAGAACATTCCAAAATCAGCCTATGAATGGCTTACTTGTAATTTTTTTACACTAGAAAAAAATGTATTAGCATTAAATGAAGTTAACTCAAAAAAACTGAGAAAAAAAAAAACTACTTCTGATTAAAAAATATCTGTTTATCAATCAGGCATTGCTACATTTCTAATAAGCTTGCATGAGAACAGAGGCCGTTTTGAGTGATTTACCATGTTTTCCTCATTCAAAGCTATGATATGAATCGTAAGAATTATTAATTTCTTTGTCTTTTTTATCATAAAACAGAAATTAAATCATATTGGTATTGAACAATATAACAGTGAGTAAATTATGACAATTTAAATTTTTGAGTGAACTATTCATTTAAATCACCCACCGGCAAATAACAGACAACAATTTCTCATTCACGTTTGCTGCAGTCATTTTCTGGCTGTGCTCAAATAAAATAATAAATAAAGACACTTTTTATGGACAATAAAAGCCAATGGGTTCATATAACTGATATCCATAATTATTTACAGGGATGTTCTCCATCATTAATAAATGCAGACTTAATTGCGTTAAAACCCATCTGGAGTCAAGGGAATGCTTAATACCTTGGATTGGGTGATCTGACCTCTCTGGGACCCCAGTCAGTTTGAAAGAGTTCCAGGAGTGCAGTGCGGGCAGAGAGGAGGCCTGCCGCCCGTACGACTCATCATAGAGTGTCACCAGACAGTGGGAGGAGGGGACGTCATGATGAGAAAATAACTGCCTTAAGGGAAGACCCTAAAGCATGGATTAAACCCACAGACATGGTTTATCAGACCAGGGAAGGACAGAATGGATCATTCACATTGCACAACTGAACATACATGGCTTATAATATGGCTTGATAGTTTTATATATATAAATATAAACTAAGAGCGTGTAAGAGGCATAAACTTTTGTTGGTGACAGAGCTTGTTTTTTTCTGCAATAATCCAAAGGTCTATGGAAAACCCCCTTTTTTTTGAGGGAACCAGAGTGATGCTAACTTCCAGGTTGGCCTAGAAAAATACACTGCAGCTCTCTATTATACTATACATGAAAGTCACCAAATAAAAAAGATATATATTTTATCATTATTATTATCTTTTTTTTTCTTTTTTTGTGAGCAATTGTTTTCAATAGCTAGAAGCCATATATTATTTTTAAAAATAGCCTCCAAATTAAATACTGTGCCAATATTACAGTAATATGTATTAATGTTAATAAGTATTGTTTTTTTTTTGTTTTTTGTTTTATAAGTCCACATTTTCTCTACAATCAATAAAGCAGATCTAAAATACAACACTATACCGTATTTTCCGGACTATAAGTCTGGTCCTGCGACTTATAGTCAGGTGCGACTTATTTATCAAAATTAATTTGACATGAACCAGGAGAAATGAACCAAGAGAAACATTACCGTCTACAGCCGCCAGAGGGCGCTCTATGCTGCCAGAGATGCTGCTCAGTCCTGTAGCCTACACTTAGCAGCATAGAGCGCCCTCTCACGGCTGTAAATGGTAATGTTTTCTCTTGGTTCTTGGTTCTAAATAAATGCGACTTATAGTCCGAAAAATACCGTATATATTAGCATGCTAAGAATTGTTTCCTTCAATACCCACTGTTTTTGCAACTTAGTTTAAAAGTCAAAACTCATTTTCATTTTTAAATACTTGAAGAGATTAGAAAACAATGAAGTATTGTTTTGACAATTGACAAAGTAGGCCTATTGACAAATATTCTTTTATTAGTTTTTACAATGAAAGATCAGAACTCCAAGAAGATGCATAAGGAGTTTAATAACATGTTTCACATCTATGTATGCCTGTCGTCCATTATCAAAACCTAACATGATTTGCTCACTGGTGTGTTTGATGTTCGTGCGTGAATTGATGAGTGTGTCCCAAACCTCTGAGCTGCGAAGAGGCCTTTTGCACATGACAACATTGGGCCTGTGTGACCTGTGGGGCGTGTAGTCCACCCTGTAGCTGCTGTTTGCTGTCTTGCAATCCCTAGTGAACTGTCTCACCACACACACACACATATAAGAAAGACAGAAACACTCAGCAAACAAATGCCATGCTCAGCAGAGCTTGCGGTCCATTATTGATCGCAGATGTACTCTCTCAGGTCTGTTTCTGACTAGGGGACTGCAGAATGACTTGCATCAATCCCATTTGTCTGCCTCCAGTCTGTGCTGACCTCGTTGATCAGCAGTGATAATCACTTTTGCATAGAACTGCACTCCGTTCAGGGTATAAACAAGTACTTAAGCAGTGTGTTAATTACTCAAAACAAGAGCCATTAGGAACTGTGCCTAAATAATAATCACCAATATATGTTAGAAGCTAAAAACACATTTTTAATGCAATATTGAAATAAATCAGCAACTCTGAATTCAATATTGTTGGATATTGTTGAAATATTCACAACATTATTAAAAAAGTAAATACCATGGTTTATATGTCGATCGGTTGTGTGTGAAATTTGTTTCAAAATCAATCAGTAATATTTGTGAAATAAAAAACATTTTACATTTACATTTATTCATTTAGCAGACGCTTTTACCAAAGCGACTTACAAATGAGGACAGTGGAAGCAATAAAACAAAAAACAAAAAGAGCAATGATATATGAGTGCTATAACAAGCATGGGCTTTTAAATAATATAATAAATAAAAACAAAACGGATAGAATAAAAAAAAGAATAGAGCAAGCTAGTGTTAGAGGTCTTCACACACACTGACACACACACAATTGCATAATAAATGAAAAGAAAACAGAATACAAAAAGATTAGAAAGGTAGGTAGAATTTTTTAAGAATAGAATTAGAATAATGAGTGTTAAAGTTAGAGGGTCAAATAAAAAAAGAGATGGGTTTTAAGCACTGATCTATAATAGTGGTTTTAAGCCGATTCCTGAAGACACTTTTCTGTCGAAATCACAACAAACCAAATCATAAAACAACTTTTGTTATGCGAAATCACGAAAAAAAGTAAAGTCGTGATAACGCTAAAACAACTTTGATGTCGAGATCACAAGTCTAGAAATCCACACAACTCGATAATTTTTGTGAATTCAAAATAAGGCTACATTTATACTGATATAGTCACACATATACCTACATGTAATCTCTCCTCCGCCCAGTTACCAATGAGTACTTTGTCGCTGTATTTGCCAAGTTGACTCATCCTTAAAGCAGCAGAGCAGTTTACGCAGGTGATCGTCTAGAAGCTCTGTTTCCATGGATACACCAAAACGGAAGTGAGCATCGCCTTTTTGCAAGTAAATAATCATTATTATTATTGTTGTTCGTTGTTCGTTGTTGTTGTTGTTATTCAAATGCTGTCTAGATGCTGGTGAAGTGGGTCCGGAAGAGCTCTAATGTTCTGAAGTCCTCAAAGTCTGTCTCACTAGCTGTGCAATATTTTTTTTACTGACAGACGACGTTTTTCCTAATTTATCCACGGTCAGTTAAACATTCCTTACGAGCCTGCACTGAGTCCCAACGAAAATTAACCATGGTTTTACCAAAAAAAAAAAAAAAAAAAAAAAAAATTGGTTAGGGTACATGGGGGTTAAAGGCGCCTTTGATATTTACTTCATTTAAACCACAACGTGGCGTAGCACTTTCCAATACTTTCTTCAAGATGCACATGTATTTTTGTTCGATCCTTGACCCGAATTTATATGCTTACTTGATCTGTATATTAATGTTGTAGATTTAAGCAGCAAATTAAAATCGTTAAAATGAATGTATATATTTCGAGACACATTTCTTCTTTATGATTTTCAGTTTTAATTAAAGCAACTGTTTATATATATATATATATATATATATATATATATATATATATATATATATATATATATATATATATATATATATATATATATATGTTGGGACTAAAGGCAGTAATTTACATGATAATTAATAGATGGCTGACTATTTCCTTTATTTTTTTTACATGGTTAGATTAAGATAGTAAATAGCATATTATGTTGGTTGTCCATTTTAGAGATAATCACCATGCTTAGAACGAAACCATCATATTTAAAAATATGAAATTAATCATATCATATAATAAAATATAATTTGTTGTTACTACTGTAAATATTTATACAATTATTATTGGATCTCCTTCAGTACTTTCTGAATCTTTACTTATGAAAAGTTTACTTATTAAATATATTTGTATATATATTAACATTTTAATGAAAGTATACTTACTGAAATAAAATTATTTTATTTTTCAAAATAAGCAGAAAATTGTAAATATATATATATATATATATATATATATATATATATATATATATATATTTAGCTGATTTGTATCAACAACGTGTGCCTTTTACTCCATGCTGGTGAGCCTTTACACAAAATAAATAACTTGACTGATTTATTTTCACAGTAAATCTGTTGCTCCATTAATGTTCAATACAATGTATATATTTTTTCTGCAATAATAAATTTTAGGCACAGTGAATGGCACATTTGTTCTTAAGGTGGGCCTTTAGCGCCATTGTACTAGTTAAACCATGCATGTTAACCACAAATTAACCATGGTTTTGCTACATTAACTAGTTTAACTGTGTATTTGTAGTAAAACTGTGGTTATACAAATGGTTATCAATATGCCAAAAAATCAACAACAACGAAAAAAAACACATGGTTACTAATATGATTCGTAATGTAATGTAGTTTTTAACCACGAATTCCACTATCAAAACTTGTTTATTAAAAAAATAGTCAAAAGTCAAATTAATATGAACAGATTGGTTTAATAAAGCATTAACAATCAGCTCACAGCAGGCCTGTCTTTAAAGATTTGTCAATTATTGTTAAAAATCCATTTAAAATAGTGGAGGTTTTAATTCTTTAACCCGAATATTACCCTCTATGAGAGCAGCTGCAAGAAAGAAGGTTCATCAGATTCCTTTAAATTCACCATGCAAATGACTTACACTCTCAATGATGATAATTAGCACCAAAGGAAAGACTGCAGTCTCCTACAAATGAGGCTGTACAAGGGAAGTGCGATGTGGGAGGAATTTTAAGTGTCACACACTGGAATATCAATCATGATTCAATTGACAAATTTAGCATTGTTTGTACATTACAAACACAGTTTAACACATCAGTCAAAACAATCAAATATATATATATATATATATATATATATATATATATATATATATATATATATATATATATATATATATATATATATATATATATATATATATATATATATATATATAAAATAATCTTTCTTGCTATTATTCGCAGAATATTGCTGAATGACAATGATTCTTTAAGGAAAAAATCAGTAAAGATCTTTTTTTAGCAGCCTCATTTCTAGAATTATTTTTCTATTCTTTTTTCCTATAGGTACTTTTAACATATTTAATTAGCCATGAAACAAACCAACCAGCTACGAGGTGAATCACAACATTACAAACCTTGATTTTTTTATGCAAAAACAAAAAGTATTTGAAAATTATACAAAAAAGAACTACAATCCCATGATGCATTGTGAATTATAGACTATGATTTAAAGATGTTGTTCAACGAAGTTCAACGTATTGATATTGATATTGGTATTGAGTTATTATATGAATAACTTTAACTTAGAGTTTAGATCATCTGTTGAGAAGAAACTCTAAATTAATTTAATCAATTGAAATTCAAACATTCTATCAAATTCCTCAATTTTGTAGAATTATCATTCTTGCTTTACCTGGTTGCCAGTCTCTGTATTTTTTGGCAAATCTTTAACAACCTTATAACTCTTCTTTAAAACAAATGGGAAAGTGATCGGATTGCTATATTTCTTACAGGCTATGTTCCAAGCCATTCTGACAAATCTTCTGACTTCTCAGTCAGAGAGTCCTTATATATCTTACAATGCTGTCCATACCCCTTTGAGAAGATTGAAATGTCAACCAGCCCTGGTTGAAGAAACTGATGATCCCGTGGAAGCCATCAGATAGATGCTCCCACGTGACTTCCACTCCTGCATCCTTCAGTCGCTTGCGGAACAGAATGCCATCATCCCTCAGCACATCGAACTCACAGGTCAAGATGAAGGTGGGTGGCGCAAGGCTAATAACATCATCCTCGGCTAGTAAAGGGGAGATCTCTGGATCCAGCCCTTGTTTGATGATGTGATAGACATCACGGTCATGGCTTGGAATAACCTGCGGACTTCTTGCTCCTTTTCTAAACTGAGGTGGAAGATTATCTGGATCCAGCCATTTCTTAAAGCGAAGTTTTAGCTCGACAGGAACATGCTTGCCTTCCAGAATCTGCTGGCTCACAGAAGTATTCCCATTGAGGTACTGTAAGAAATAGAACGCCGCTCTGCCTCTGAACAATATGGGCACAGAGTGGTTCTGCTGGTATGAGGGCAGGTGGAAATCTGCCATCTGTAGTGCTGGGTAGATGAGAACCTGGGCACAGGGAGATGGCAGATGACAATCCGGTGTCTTTGACAGCCTCTGGCAGAGAGCGGCTGCCAGGTTCGCCCCTGCACTGTCCCCACCAACTGCCACCCTGTGAGGGTCCACCTCGAAATCGGTTGCCGCTGTTGACAGGAAATGGCGAGTCACGACCTCACAGTCGTCCAGGTGGGCAGGGTACCTGTGCTCGGGGGCCAGACGGTAACTAAACATGGCAAACAGGAGGGAAAATTAAACCAGCCAAAACAGAACTTGATTTATTAAAAAAAATGAGTATGCTGAAAGTCAGCTAACCCAACAGAAACAACTATGGTGTCACTCTCCAGAGATATATACTGACAAACTTCATCGTAATCATCTGTGAAAGAACAAAACATGAACATTTTTTAAATTATCAATACAAAAGTATTGCAACAGTTTCTTTGAGTTTACATTACCAATGCAGCCAAACATCCATCCACCACCATGAAAGTACACCAGGCCCCTTTTTTTCTCTCCCGAGGCAGTTTTAGGCTCATACACCCTCACTGGAACTCCACTGAAGGTCAAGTCCTTAATACGAAGGCCGGGGGACACTGGCTTTTTGCTGGCCATGATAAAGCATCTACAGCATCGTATAAAGTTAATCTGATGGCACAGCCCCAATCGCCCCAAAATTTGTCCCTAAAAGTGGTTTCAATAGAAAAAAAAAAAAAAAAAAAAAAAACTTGTTACCAGTGATTGGCCAATTTATAATACTCACCGTGCCATTAAATGTGCCACTCAGGGGTAACAAAGTCCACTCTGCCATTTGAATTATTTACTCATATTCCGAGATAAGAGGAACAGCTCATATCTCTTTATCATGCCTTGGAATGAATATCAAGCTAGTGGCTACAGAACAACACTCTATTAAACTCGCTATACTCAGTTTTAATACATTATACATCACTGAAGAGTTATTAAATTACTGAGGTGGACTTTGTATTGAGCACTGTTGTGTTATTAAACAATCCTTTGTGCTTAAACATTCAGAATATAAAACAGAATCACAGTACAATTTCCAGAGGTGGACAAAGTACACAAATATATTACTTGAGAGTAAAACTGCATATAGTGCTGATCAAATATCACTCTATTACAAGTTAAAGTTGTAAAGATTTTTACTTTACACAGACTTTTACTTATAAAATACTTGCTTTTAAATGTTCTTAAGTACTAAAAGTAAATTTCCTTGTTTTATGTCAACGGACTGTTTTATTATTGTCCTAATTATTGTTGTATGTTGCAATACCTTATGATTCTGAAGCTACTAATGAATACACTGACTAGCCTGTATTATCTTTTGAATAAAGAGCTTTTAGAATGTTAAAAACCTATAAAAGTGAAACAAGTGAGTTGATTTAAAAAAAAAAAAAAAAAAGAAAAACACAAAAGCCGATTGGTAGTGATCTCACACAGCTCCTGCAGTGTGTGTGGTGTTTGCACAACTATGTAGCCATTCATCCACATTTGAACCAAGTAAAAGTTATAGATTTGCAGAAAAAAATTATACTCAAGTAAATTACAGATTCGCAAAAAAGTGTACTTAAGTACAATACTCAAGTAAGTGTACTTCATTACTGTCCACCTCTGACCATTTCACTGGATATTCTCATTTTCAGTGGATAATGTGAAAACCCTTTGAAATATTAGACATATATGGCTAAGCTTTACTCTTTTTTTTAGTCTGAAGTAGAAATGAGAATTGAGCAGGAAATCAACCAAGATGATTGAATTTGCCAGTGAACACAACACAAAATGCATGAACACTCACCACAACACTTATACCCACATAAACGCAATGAATCATGCGTAGTTTCCCAGGATTAGCGACTCCAGGAGGGATATTTAAATTTCTCAGCTCTAAATACACTGGGGCAACTACCAATAAACAACAAGCAGCAAAAAAAGCTGCACATACAAAGAGCAGAATTGCAATTCCAGTGTGCATGGCTGCTCCAGCGTGCTGCATGCACAGCAAAAAGTGTACAAAATACATGTTCCCTCCCCTTTATAGTGGAGGTACAAGGTCAAGTAGTGCCAGGGTTGCCAAGTCCCCACAAGTTTCACACAGAACTAGATCAAGTATTGATTTTTACAGTGTCATCAGAAACAAGGTAACTGTGAGTAACAGCCCTAGTAAAAACATTATTGAAATGCACACATTTATACAATAAGTAAATGTAACGTCTGACCAGAGTATACTATATGAAATCTTCCAACCCTGACTAATGCCCACTGGATAGGTTCTAACTAACCAGATAACACATAAACTAATTAGTAATATCAACAATGCACATGAAAATATGCTGGCTGAATGTTTACATAAGAGATAATTGATGGTGGCACGGCTTTAGAGAAGACAAAACACTGCTTATTCATCAACTGTAAACTCAGTTCCTTTAATCCTATTACTATGCAAATACACGTGATACAACTATCTCCTATGACTAGCAATGTTTGCGCTATGGCCTGATAATTATTCAGTGAACTTTCACTTTTGATCTATAGATGGCAGTAACACTCTAACAGAAAAGAGAAAGCCTTTTTGTCCAGCATCACCATGCTGTTATATTTCTACAGCAAAATGTGCAAAATAAAATAAAACCCTTACAATCATATAAAAACACAGAATAATGTTTCTACAATATAGTGCAATATCGTAAATCTGTATTTTTGGGCCTGTTTTTGATCAACAGATTGAGAAATGGACAAATTTAAATTAAACATGCTATTTCTCCCCACCACACAACCATTAAGCCTTCTCTGAAGGTTGCTGGGCCATTACTAAGAGGCGCATCATAGCACAAAGCAGTCTTTGTGAGGCTGAATTTTGACCCAGTCCGGTCTGAGCAGCCCTCCATTCAGCTTTTAAGCAGTAGAAGCAGGGGCTAGGCCAAAAATCACAGTCTGGAATCTCCACAACGGCTCCTGGGTTTACTGCATGAGTTTAAGAGCCATTTACAAAGGTCTCCATGTTCTGGAAGTGCACTGGTCTACAGGAATCCTTCTGTTACCCGTGACATTAACTTGGAACTTGATTTTGTCCTTTATTCACACCGTACACATTTTGTTGGTTGTTGTTGTTTACTTGTAGTTTAGGATGATTGTGCATAGGTGTGTGGTCAAACTGTAAATGCAAAAACAGTTCACAATTAATATTTAGCAATGTTTCACATATCACACGTTTGTTAGGCATTATCACATGTGATACAATATGGATATCTGGAAAAATCTCCCTTGTCACAGACTTACGATAAACTTTGCTTACTAACTAAATACAACATTGCACAAATATTTCCACAAGTAACAAAATAAACAACATATGTCTACACAAACAGAAAACACAAGTGTATAATATTAATCGTTTAGGTGCTAATCGCAAATAGCTACATAGCAATATCAATAACCTCAGAGTACATAAACAACAGAAACATTACTCACCAAGCTGGAAATATGTAGTTTAAATCATACTTTCATGTGAAATCGTTAGAAGTTCAACAAGTAAGGAATAATTGACTGTGGGGCATTGAATTATTGTTTTCTATTTTTATTTTTATTATTTTTTTCAAGTCCAAAAAAATCTCCAGCAGGCGATAAATAAAGTATATGAACAATGCATTGCTTACTGACATAGCATTTATTACAGTATACTATTCTGCCTTATTATGTGATAAAAACTTATAGTATATAAACAAATCATTATTATTTGTTATTGTCCAGCAGTTATATATTTCTAAGCCGGTTAAAAGCTAGAAATTAGAGACAAATTTAAGTTGCCTATAGTATCCACTACCAGTCAAAAGTTTTTAAACAGTAAGCTTGTTAATATTTTTTTTAAAGAAGTCTCTTCTGTTTACCAAGCCTGCATTTATTTGATCCAAGTACTGCAAAACAGTGAAATTTAGATTTTTCTTTTTTTACTAACCTATTTAATATAGCTGTTTTCAAATTGAATATATTTCAAAATTTAATTCATTGAGATTTCAAAGCTGTTTTTTTTTTTTTTTGCATCATTACTCCAGCCACACGATCCTTCAGAAACAATTCTGATATACTGATTTGCTGCTAAAAATTTTTTTTATTATGATAATGTTGAAAACAGCTGAGTAGAATTTTTTGAGGTATATTTGATGAATAGACACTTCAGAAGAGCAGCATTTATCTGAAATAGAAATATCTTGTAAAATGATGTCTTTATCATCACTTTTGATCAATTTAAAGAATCCTTGCTAAATAAAAGTATTAATTTCTATATATTTTATTTTTATTTTATATATATATATATATATATATATATATATATATATATATATATATATATATATATATATATATATATATATATATATATATATACACACACATACACATACTGACTAAGCTTTTGAATGATATACTGTATAATGTTGCAAAAGCTTTTTATTTCATAAATGCTGAAAAAAAATTACTCATCTGTTTAATATATTGATAATCAGCAAATCAGCATATTAAGTATGATTTCTGATTAATGTGACACTGAAGACTGGAGGGATGATGCTGAAAATTCACCTTTGATCACAGGAATACATTACATTTAAAATAATGTGTAATTTTTGTCTCCCTTACTTCTGAAAAGATGGCTACGCCCCTGCCCACAATCATTTGTACCCATTCCATTTCATGAAAATAAACTGATGAATAATGAGTCAGTACTAAGATTGTCTGAATTTATTATAGTATTTAGTATTTGTATTTATTATACTATACTATACTTATTATTTAATATACTAAGACA
Organism: Carassius auratus; assembly: GCF_003368295.1. Lineage (NCBI taxonomy): Eukaryota > Metazoa > Chordata > Actinopteri > Cypriniformes > Cyprinidae > Carassius > Carassius auratus. The sequence continues at coordinate 3,590 of NW_020528253.1, read as the reverse complement.
AAAATAATGTTTTCGGACATGAAAGGATGGATGTTATCTTTTGTTTTGGTGTAAATTATGTACTTAAAAGGTTAGTTCACCCAAATAGCAAAATTATGTCATTAATAACTTACCCTCATGTTGTTCCAAACCCGTAAGACCTCCGTTTATCTTTGGAACACAGTTAAAGATATTTTAGATTTAGTCCGAGAGCTCTCAGTCTCTCGTGAACGAGTCAGTCTATTGTTCGTTATCTGGCTCGGCTCTGTGTTCATCTTCAGTTCTCTCTTCACAGCAGTTCAGTCAGTGTACTGTTTGAGTGCATGAATTACTCTGGGATAATTGGTTTATTTTAACTCAGACGGAGTGTCAGCCACATTAAAAAAGTTAACAGCTTAAGTCATTTGTGGATTAATGTGTACTGGAGACGCAAACCATTTAAAATGATTCAGTTCGATTTGGTGAACTGGTTCAAAAAGATCTGGTTACATCGAATGATTCATTCGCGAACGGGATATCACAAACTGCTTTTTTTTTAACTCTCTCTCACAACAGACACGGAAGAGAAGACAATAAAGTCGTAGTTTTTGCTATTTTTGGACCAAATGTATTTTCGATGCTTCAAAAAAATCTAACGGACCCTCTGATGTCACATGGACTACTTTGATGTTTTTCTTGCCTTTCTGGACATGGACAGTATACCGTACACACAGCTTCAATGGATGGACTGAGAGTTCTCGGACTAAATTTAAAACATCTTAAACTGTGTCCCAAAGATAAACGGAGGTCTTACTGGTTTGGAACAACATGAGGGTAAGTTATTAATGACATAATTTAGCTATTTGTGTGAACTAACCCTTTAAAGGTGCAGTGTGTAGATTTTAGCGACATCTTGCGGTGAGGTTGCGAATTGCATCCAATGACTCAGTCCCCCGCTCATCCCACCCTTTAGAGAAGCTACGGTGGCCGACACAGGTAAAGATGTTGTTGGTAAAGACAGCAGAGAGCAATGAGAATTCTTTACAAGGTAAATTATGTAATTATATTTATTCAATAAATCAAATGTTAATGAATTGTTCATCGTGTCAGTGTTTTATTAGCAAGAACAACAAAGTTACAAAACGCGCTCTGTAGAGCAGTTTGTCCCATTTTTATTTTGTATAGTATTTTAAAATATAACGCCAGTACGCCGTATTAAGTTAATTGCCTGCGAGCTTCTCCTCCTGTCTGTACGGTAATGCGACAGAGAGTCGAGTGGTTATGATGCAATCGTTAGCCTATTTTTACAAAAACTGTTTCTACGGGGCCATAATGTAACATAGGAGGTAATGGAGCCCTTTATACATTGTCGTGTATATTAGAAATAAATAATTGATAAATGGAGTCTTTAAACGCTTCATATGTAAAGTTATCCGCTGTCAAAGTGACGCCAAAATGAATGGGAGGTCAATGGGACGCTAACGCAAGTGAAGTTCTGCTACAAGATGGTGGCACCTGGCCGACTTCAACTTCCGGTCGACTTCCTTACCGCCTGAATAATTCAAGCTACATGAAGACTGTAGACGACTGTGATTGCATTAATAGAACACACAGTAATATAAAGTATTTTTCAAAAATAAGTATTATTATTTTATTTTTTTGTGCCGTGATGGTGAGGGCTGGAACATATGTAGCCACGTGCACTTACTAGACTGTCTCATTCTAGCATTTAATAACTGAGAAGGACTCTAGCCTACAAGACTCTTAAGGACTGAACTAGCCTCGGTTGGATTTAGCCTACTGTTTGAGAAGCACCCAGTGACGTAGACATGTGGGGGCGTGTTTAAATAAGCGTTTTAGGGGGACGTGGACAAGTCTGTTTGAGTTTGAGACTTAAGTCTTTGCAACTTTAGGGATCATGTCTATTCATGAACAGCTTGTAACACTCCAAAGAGAAAGGAAACCTTGAAATCGCATCAAATGACCCTTTTGTTTTAGTTGGCAGCATCAGAGCTTGGTGTTTCGTCTGTGAACAAATCTATGTATGAGTTGATCGTACAGAACACATAAAGTTTTGTTGTCTTAGTATGGCCAAGTCAAAAGACACTCTTGAACATAAACAAACTTAACTGAATTATCTTTATTTACGAGGATCTGCGAACCTACTGAACAGTGTGTTTCATCATTAATTCACAACAAGAGGAGTAAATGAAAATAAGAATCAAAGAATCTGAAATGTGTCAAATTGACTAAGCATACACAATTCAAATTACGTAAGTCCATTATTAAAAACCAGCCTCCATAAACTCATTTATTTAAAGTCATGCTGGCAAAATATAGGAAAATGCAATAAGACTGCCTTATCATTTGTGGAAAAGGGCAGATATACATAAGCAAATTTATTAATAAATGATAACATGACATTTCCTTTTCGGCGTTGTGTGTGTGTGTGTGTGTGATGCGTCATTCGAACCAGCATAAATGTGCGCTGAACGAATCGTTTTATTAATCCGATTCGAAAGATTTTAATCACTTGAATAAATCAAAATCCCGACTGCTAGTTAAGCACAGGTTGAAAGGCAACGAAATTGCCTGTGGCACCACTTCTGGGGGAGGGGACTTAGCCGTCATAAAGTAACCCTCATGCCAACGTTTTATAAAAAAGCAGTACTTCTGTCAGTCCTCCAGCTGTCAGTCGAGATAAATGGTCTCTTTAAAACCCTTATCAGACTCGAGATATCGTCATAGTTGGATTCTGGCCCCTGTCAGTAGCGACAGGACTCCGTCTCCGGTCCAAAAGCAACAGCGAACACTTGTCCCAGCAAGAACTCCGTGGATACAGAGTTTGTGTGGAATAAAGGTGCGCAAAATGACAGATATTCCGCCGGGGCGCACGTAAACTGCGTTGGATTGTGGTAGATAGATGCATAACACCCTGTGTAGTCTCCGTCAACTTTGCAAAATAAGGCGAATTGCCTTATCCACTCCTATAAAATAGGAGTGAAGGTGATCGCTCCGAGCAAGGATTCAATTGGTTCAGTAACTGTTACAGGCGAGAACCGAGATAAGCTGACACTGAGCCGAAGTGAAATGGACCTGAAGGCGCTGGGCTGCGTGGTGGTCTTACCTATTCAGATCCTCTACTACATTGTGAAGGCGACCGTGTGCTGGTTCTTACCGAGCAGGCGGAGAGATCTGACCGGAGATGTGGTGCTTATTACGGGTGGCGGACGGGGCATCGGCCGTCACCTGGCTAAAGAGTTCGCCGTACGTGGAGCTAAAAAGGTAAACATAATACATCATTAATCTTGGTTAAAGCTATATCTTGGTCATACTGCGTAATATTTCAATTTAACTTTTTTTTGTGTAGTGTTCCTATAGCCCCTAGTTTGAATACCAGGTGGTCTCCCTCCGTCTTTCTCTTTCTAATTGCTAACTATAAGTGATAGGCTACATCAAAACTATCAGTCAAATGGTTCAAAGTTTCATAACACCATACATAGCGCTATTGGCATATAAAACAATAGTATCGAAATAACTGCTTTTAATATAACAATAATGTAGCTATATACAATGATGCAACGTTACTATAAGAAATCTATATTTATAATCCATGTCAGTTTTACTTTTTT